>NC_056733.1:1024893281-1024928290 GCF_019279795.1 Protopterus annectens
TTGGGTCTCATGCTAGAGTAGCTTTGAACCGGGATGTTATTTAACTATTATTGGAACATAATGACAATGTGTGCCTGTGTGTGTGTGTGTGTGTGTGTGTGTGTGTGTGTGTGTGTGTGTGTGTGTGTGTGTGTGTGTGTGTGCGTGCGTGCGTGTGTGTGACTATATTTATATATATATATATATATATATATATATATATATATATATATATACAGAGAGAGAGAGAGAGAGGGGGGGGGGGGGCACATTTCAGAAATTACCTCTGATAAACTATTAACTATTTTCAGTGTACAAATACTCAGACATATTTTGGAAATGTGTTCTGAAAAACTCAGTGCATTTTCAGAATTACTATATTAAATGTCTTGCTGCTTAAAGTTAGGCTTCTTTTTATTCATCTGGCATTATTCCAAAGTAGAGCTGATTATGCTGGTGTGCTTTTGATAACATACACTAAGCTGTCATTTAATATCTCTAGTATCACATAATGCATTAGATTTGCTCACTTTTCTTATATAATCAGCAGTGTAATTCCTGGCACATGTTTATACAGAGTCCAGTGTTCTTACACTAGAGCTAAGTCATCCTCACCTTTTGAATGTTTTGTACATTTCAGAAACAGGCAATTTCAGAGCAGCTTAATAAAAAAAAAAAAAAGATCATCTGGAACTTTATAGACTAAACGGAAGAACACAGTCACTTCATTAAAGTTGCCACTGTGAATTACTATATGTTATAAGAAACTGAAACCAGATCATTAGTAATCAAGTTACTTACTGCTTTAGATACTCATTTGAACATTTTACTCCATATATAAACAGAATTAAAATTCTAAGTCAACAGTAATTACAGCTGTATTAGCTTTTAGGAGGCCCAAGACAGCAAGTTTTGCAGTGCAATTAAGGATATACCAGCAAGTTTTAGGATACATTGCTGTGTCCAGCTGCATTTCTAGTTTTACTGTCTTATTCATCTCACTGCTCATAAGTTGACAACGAAATTCAGAAAATTAGTTTTTTTGTGTTTTATTAGGTTATTTAATAGTTTATGAAGAACTGTAGTCGCATTTCTAATAGCAGCTGAAACCCTGTGTTTTGAACTTGCAGAGTTCAGAAGTGGTCTGAAAGTGTAAACTGTAAATAATTCTACAAAGGATAAGATGCACTGTGAAACTGGCAAAGTACAGATTCATTTCAGATGGTACAGCCTACGTCTGCCTTAGTTAGCATCGTAGATTAAGTGTTTTGCAGTTTGTTACTTTGTCCTTCATCTCCACATACCAAAGCATGCTTATATGCATACAGAATTATGAATTTCCCGGATATTCCATCTGCCTCCATTATTTTGACAGGGTATCCAGTGAATCTCCCCATCATGTCACCACTAAATTTGGTGATATCTTTCTTCTCTGCTCTGTCATCTAGAACATTGTTATTCCAGCCTACTACCAAGCAGTCTGAATGACAAAACATGACAGAGGGTTCATAGGTTTATAGGTAAGTCTTAGGTTAGCTGACCTTTCAGGTCATTTTAAGCCTAGACAGTTTCCCTTTTGTGCTTAAATTAACCTACCCCGTTTAGTTAGATTGGCCTTACCCATCCCATAGGTTCATAGGTTCATAGATTAGATAGACAGATATTATACATTTCTAGTGTTGTATGAAGTGACATGTGTAAGTTAGTAAAACGCATCTGCTGAATCACACTACAAGACCTGAACCATTTGATAAGGTGCTACCACTGCTGATAGCTTTAAATGTGGCTGTACTGAGGAGCTGTTTAACATCCTTGAGAGAAAGTGAGTGTTGAAAGTGAATAACACTGGCAGTGTAAATGTTATAAAAATGTGCTTTTGTTGATATGGTCTCAACAAGCCTGTAGTGATGCACTATGTGATTAACGAGGTGATCTTTGATTAAGACATCATTTAGATATACCGCCTGAAGAGGTAGGTCAGAGTAACACAGTGGAGCTATAGAACAGCACTCAGACTACACAGGATAATCTACATAGTTATTTACATAGTTATGAAAAGGATGCTTAGTGTTCCATAGAAGCACAGTTTCTACGGAAAAGGATAACACCCGTATGCACTAGTTTGAAGAGATGGATAAAAAGGTGTGAAAAAACAATATTGAGAAAAACTTGCCATGGCATCAATCTTCAGTAGCTGCAGGCAAGTATGAATAGTGTACAGTACAACCTGCCACATTCATTTATTAAATTTTATTTTATTTATCCTTTGTTGACCGGGCTAGTCCAACTAGGTTAGTGACCTCTTTTCAAAGGAAACCCAATGTGGTATTTATACTAGGGGAAGTTTGACCAGGGCCACAAGAAACTTCCTCTGCTCATCAACGTTCTGAGTGGAACCCGTTTGGGAGGAGCACTTCCTGTTTCTGTTCCAGGTGTAAAGGTGTCCTGGAGAAACAGGGAAGCAGATGGAGAGAGAAGGAGATGATGGAGTGGTGAAAGAAATGAAGGAGAAAACAACTATTGAGATCGGAGAATGTGTGCAGGATTGTGAGGAAATGTTTCAAAGAAACTTGTTTGATGGAGATGAGTCAGCAAATGATGGATATATAATTAAAACCCTCCAGTCGGGAGGGTTGCAGTATGATTTATTAAGGAAATGGTGGTGCAGAGCAAGCCAGAAAATGAAGGAAATATTTCCTGGGGGACATTATGCGAAAAATACAAAAAGAGGATGCAGAAACAATCCTGAAGAATAGTGGTAAGATGGAAAAGAAACCATATACAGAGAAAGTAAAAGAAAGAAAAAGTGGAGTAGCAAAAAAGGCAGAAGAAAGTGAAAATGGAAGAGCAGGATAAGGGTTCAGAGTAAAGAAGAGAAAGAAATGGAGAGGTATGAAGTGTGGGACAAAATGATGGATCCTTTGGGTATAAAAGCACATGAGGTAAGAGCATTTATTTGTATTAACAAATAGGCATTTTGTGACATTATATTTCAGACTGTTTTTTCAATGGAATCTTTATGCGATAAAAACATTTAACAGGGATAAAATGAAAATTCATGTATACTTTTGAACAGAAGTAGAAAGAGAGACTTTGAAAGGATATTTGAAAGCTTTATGTAAAGAAGTACTAGACATTGTAAAAGTTTATGACAAAAGGGGGTTAGGGACTGATGTCTGGGTTATAATGTTATGTTAAAAACAGAAAGAGAAAAAAATGTACATATTCCAAGCATGATAAATATGGTGGGGGATAGGGATATTGTCAAATACTGGGGACAATCCAAAATATGTTTTTTTTTTTGTGGAAAAGAAGGACATTTGATAATTAACTGTGTCAAAAGAAAATATTTTATTTGTAGGGAAATGAGAGATGATGAAAAAAATATGAATTGAAATGTTATAAATGTAACAAAAAGCACCTTCAATCAAACCATCTTCTCTCTTAAACCTACACCCACCACATATATAAATCTCTCCTCCAAAAATTAAAACCGTGTTCTCCTTGTGCTGATAATCTACTCCCCTCTTTTTCTCAAACGTGCAGCTGACTCTTTACCCTATACACTCTCGATCCTTATCAGTAGATCAATTCTTGAAGCCGCTGTACCTGACATCTGGAAATCTTTCTGTGCAATACCCCTACACAAAGGAGGCAACTCCACTGATCCACAAATGCATGGAACTTGCCATACTAAATAGAACCAAGACACTGTCCTCCAAAAAAAAAAGGAAAAACAAAAAGCGAACTGAACCAACTAATAAAACGAAAGACCAAGATGAACAGGAGCTACGTAGGATAGAACTGTTTAATAATGTTAGCGCTTTCGGAAACAGACTGTGCTTTTCCTTCTTCAGACCAGGTCTTGGTCTTTCGTAAAAAAAAAAAAGGAAGCCAGTGGTCCCCAGCTATCAATAAACACTACAACAGAAGGAAGAAACTGTTGCAGAAAAAAGTGAAGTCACAAGACTGGAAAATCTCCCTTATCAGCCTCAACAAAAATTTGAGATCCCTTATCAAATCCTGTAAAGCCAGCTATGAAGGCAGAATTGCGGCTAACACCAAAAACAGCCACAAAGCCTTCTATAGCTATATCAAGAACCTCCAAGGCAATACCCATATTTGCTCTGAGTTATTGCACAATGATACCTCCCATACTGAGCCAACAGATATAGCCAACATACTAGCCGATAGATTCAGTGCCAACTTTACCCCCCCCCCCCCAAAGGCCCTATCACAATACCAGAAGATAGTCTGGTGCCCAACATCCCTGCAGCACAGGTAAAAACTGCATTGTCCAAAGCCAAGAATACAGTGTTCATGGGACCTGATAATATCCCCATTAGTCTGATGAGTCTGGTATGTAAAGCTATGGAGTGCATCATCATGGACCTGCTTAACAAAGATATATGCAATCTCCAAACTCTTGACACCAGGCAGTCTGGCTTTGTCAAGGGGAGATCCTGCCTGCTGAACCTGGTTGACTTCTTTGAAGCAGTCACCAAGGCTGTGGATGAGGGTAAGACAGTGCATATAACCTACCTCTACCTGGCCAAGGCTTTTCATGCCATTCCCCACTTGGGTATCATTGATAAACTCACCAATCTAGGCATCAGTCCCTATATTACTAGGTGGGTTGCAAATTGGCTTACAGACAGGACCCACAGAGTGAAAGTTGAGGATTCCAAGTCAGACTGTTGAACAGTCACAAGTGGAGTCCCACTGGGTTTGGTCCTGGCCCCTCTCCTGTTTGGCATCTACTTTTCAGAAGTCCAGGCCAACACAGAGGGACTCTGGCTGACCAAGTTCGCTGATGACTACAAGCTAGGAGTCATTATTAACTCCCCAAGTGATGCAGACATCCTACAAAAGGGCCTCACTGAGACCAGTGACTGGTGTCAGAACCATGGCCTTAGGCTTAATGCCAAAAATGCTTTATCATTCCCTTTGGAAAAAACTCAGTTCCCATTAATTATCACATTGATGGGAGCCCACTGAACACTGAAGAGGCTATAAGAGATCTGGGCACCCAGGTCGACAGCAACTTCACCTTCGACCACCACATTGCCACTGTGGTCAGAAAGTCCTTCTATGTGGCACATCTCATAATCAAAGGCTTCGCATCCAGGAAGAAAGAGGTCATCATCCCTCTCTTCTCATCCATCATTAGACCAATCATCGAATATAACTCCCCATTTGGCATGTACATGACCAGACAGCTTCGACAGCTGGAGAGGCAACAAAGGTACCTCACAAAAAAGATCCTAGGCCTTAAACACATGTCCTACATGGACAAACTCAAGAAACTTCAGCTGTTCTCAGTCTCTTATTGTCTAGTGAGAGGTGATCTGTGCTTGACTTATAAAGTCATGTTTGGCCCAGCCCTACTTGAAATGCTACACCTAAAGAAATCCCCCCACGCCACATGCTCCAGAGATCTCAACCTTATTACCACAAGCAACAGAACATGTTGGAGGGACAGGTTCATTACCTAGAGACTGCCGATACTCTGAAATAAGCTTCTCATTCATGTCAAGCAGAAGACCTCGCTGACTCTCTTCAAGAGAAATCTCGACGAGTGGATGGTTAACAGAAAGTTCACCCCAGGGATCACTCCAGTTGCCCTACTGGATAGAGGCTCTGTGAACTAACATTGGGTGGCACGATGCCAGGGCAATTTTTTGGGCTAGGCTTGTAAAGGTTCCAGGGCCATTTGCCTAGTACAAACCTATGAACCTAGACCTATAGCTATACTATCCCCATTCTCAAAAATTCTGGAAAAATGTATACGCACTCAGCTTCTCAAATTTCTTATCCAAGAAAAATCTTCTGACACCTATCCAGTATGGCTTCCATCCAGACCATAGTGCAACTATGCCCTTTTATCTTTCAATCATACTATATCTGAAACCTCTGATAATAACAAACTTGTCTCATGTCTATTCTTAGACCTCTCAAAAGCCTTCAACATGGTATCCCATTCTAAAATCTTAACTAAGTTAGCCAACCATAATCTCTCAGCTTTCAGTCTTGAATGGTTCTTCAGCTATCTCTCAAACAGACTGCGGTCTGTCAGATGGCATTCCTTCTGCTCCCACTTCTTACCCATCCATACAGGTGTTCCCCAGGGCTCCATCCTGGGACCCCTTCTATTCAACATTTTCACTAATGACCTCTATACCTTTTGCTATCACTCCTGTCTCATTCAGTATGCTGATGATTCTACACTCGTCTCCTCCTCTGAAAGTATCTCTCACCTTCACACTCTTACCCAAAACTCTTTTCTCTCTGTTAGAAGATGGTTGACTGAAAATCAGCTTTTTTTTAATCTTAAAAAGACTAAATTTTACTCTTTTTCCCAAATTCACTTTCGTATCTCAAACCCACCTTTTCCATCTCTTCCTTAAATAAAACCATCATTAATGTCGAATCCCACCCAAAGCTGCTTGGAATGATAATAGATGATCAGTTAAAAATTTGACCATGTCCAACAATCCATTGAAAAAAAACAAACAAAAAGCAGGGTCTTCTCTAAAGGAACAAAAAATTCTTAACTTTAGACTCTAGGCTCTCCTAGGCTCAAGCTTACATACTTCCAAGCCTTCTCTATGCTGCCCTAATCCGTACAAACCTTAAATCTTACTTAATTACTGTCACTTGCCTGGTCAGGATAAAACAGCCGAACACTTGTGGGTTCTGTTCAAGCAGCTTTATTGTACACAAACACATCAAGATGGAGGCCTTGTAACTTAAACTTAAATAAATGTATAAACAGACTGCCACATTCATACATGCTCAAACGTTGGCTGTTCTCTCAAAATGACACTGCTGCCTGCATGTACTTGGTAGTTATACTGCACATGCGTCACTTGGAAATGCGTCTTAAAGTTACAAAACACACACTGTTCTACATCCTCCATCTCTGAGAAATTGTTCGCACAACAATGATATGGAATGACATGCAACTGTACAAAATAATATTTTGTCATGCAGTTATACAAAACTAGATACACATAAAACAATCATGTCCAGGCTGCTGTATATTTCACACTGGGCTTAGAGATACGACCAAATTGTGTGATATAAAAATTGGAAGTAGGTTTAGCAGTAGGGTCTGTCTTTACAGAGTGTTCATCTTTGGGGACATCAGGGACATTATTAGGAACAGGAGTTGTTGTCAAGACATGTTTTGCCATCAGAACATTGTCTGGATTGCTCTGAGATCTAGAGTCTGTATCACTGGTATGATGCTGCGATATCGGTTCTGATACAGGAAGAAGTTGTCTGCGGTTTCTCCTGTATTCCACACCCTCTGCCTCTACTAGGTAGGATCTTGGCTTGGCACAAACACCTGTCACTTGACCAGTCCTGTCAAAGCCTTTCACCATTTGCATCCTCACAGTCTCTCCTTTCTGCAATGGACAAAGAAATCTGCACTTCTTGTCATAACTGGACTTCTGCAAATATCTCTTTTAAACAACTGGGCTTTAGCTGTTCTGTTGTTCTTAACATTAAGCACTAGTAAACTGGAACTAATAGGTAGGGTTGTTCTAGTCTGCCTAGATAGAAGTCTCTGAGCAGGGGAGCCAAGTAGGCTGTCATGGGGTATGTTTCTGAGATTGAGTAGATTCAAAAAGATATAAATATTGTCACGTTTTGACTTCTCATGTAATTGTTTTGCACTCTGTGCTGCATGTTCAGCTAGACCATTTGACTGCATATATTCAGGACTGCTAGTGACATGGACAGAGTCCCGCTCTTTAGCAAATCTCTGAAATAATTGACTGGTAATCTGGGTACCATTGTCAGATATAAGTCAGTGTGGACTACCATGTTCTGAGAAGTGACATTTCAGCTTTGTGATAACAGCACTTGATGTTAGGTTAGGTGACAAATCAATTTCAAACCAATTTGAGTAAGACTCTACTACCATTAAATATGCTGGTTGTTCCACTCAAATATATCAGTAGCTACAGTAGACCAAGGTAAATCAGGAACTTGGCTTAGAGTGGCTCTCTTTATCAGTGCGGTTTGGTACTATTACACACTGAACAAGAGGAAAGCACTTTATCAATGTCTTTTGATAGAGAAGGCCAAAATACAAGACCTCTCACACTTCTCTTGGTAGAATTGGAACCTGTGTGGCCACAATGTAGGATCTGGATGTACTCATGGTGTAAGGAAGTAGGAATAACTATTTTAGGACCTTTGAAAATGATACCCTCTTCCATCAACATCTCATCTCAGTAAGCAAAGTAAGGTGGCACTTCAGGCACTACACAAGATTGCTTTGACTGCCATCTGACATCAATGAAGTGGTTGAGCTTTTGCAAAACTGGTTCAGTCTTTGTATGATCTCTCAGCTCATCTAATCTCATAGAAGAAAAAATACGCACCTCCATGACATCAAAGTCAAAGTTCTCTGCAGCATATTGTTCTATATTCTGGGCAATCTGGACAAGGCATCAGTCAGATAAAGAAGTTTGCTTTTAGTATAGACCATTTTGAAGTTGTACTTTTGTAATTTGAGCATCATTCTTTGCAGTCAAGCTGGAGCTATATGCATAGGTTTCTTTAGATTAGTAACTACAGGCTGATGGTCTGTTTCTGTCTGGATAGCTCAACCATGAATATAATCATGGAACTTAGAACATGAGAAGACACTTGCCAAAAGTTCATTTTCAATCTGAGCATACTGCATTTCAGTTTGGGTAAGAGTTCAAGATTCCTAGGCAATAGGTCTGCCTTCTTGGAGAATAACTGCACCTAAACCAGACTTTGAAGCATCACAAGAAAGAATAACTGGTTTATTGACATCATAGTAGTGCAATGTAGGTAGACTAGAAATTATCTACTTGAGGTTGTCAAATACTCTCTGATGCTGTTCCAACCATGACCAGGCAACATTTTTGTATGTCAGTTCTGTTAAAAGTGCCGAAATCTCACTAAAATCAGGAATAAACTCGCCCAAGTAGTTAACCATGCCAAGAAAAGCTATAGAGCTTGGACATTATCTGGAGCCTGCATCTCTAGAATGGCTGCTTGTTTGGATGGATCAGGTCATAGGTTAGTATTGGTAAATAAATGACCAACATATGTGGCTTCCGGAAGCCTGAATTTGCACTTCAGAGGATTAAGCTTCAGGTTCACTTCACGTGCTCTGTCCAGAACTTTCCTGAGGTTTTGTCATGCTCTGCTTCACCATTTTATCTGACCAATAAATCATCAAGAATTATGGCATAGGGCTAACCTGAAAAAATTGCTCCATTGCACGCTGAAGGACTTCACTTGCAGAATTTATACCAAAAAGGCATCCTATGAAATCTGTATCTGCCAAATGGCGTACTGAATGTAGTCAGTAGTGAAGATTTGCGGTCAAGCATCACTTGCCAAAATGAACTCTTTGCATCCAAAACAGAAAAAAACAGTGGCATTTGGCATCAGGGCATGACGCATAGGATGATGGGGTCTCTTTAATGGTCTATTCAAGTCTATCAGATCAATGCGTATTCTGATTTCATCCGAACTCTTTTTATGAGCAGCTACCATGGAAGACACCCACTTGGTTGGTTCTGTGACTGAACAAATCACACCTTGGTGCACCATTTTATCTAGCTGGACCTTGACCTTATTCTGCATAGCTATTGAAATCTTCCTTGCTGATCTGTTTCAGGGAGTAAAAAACTGGAAGCTTGCCCAACTTATTATCCAAAACGTCAGCATACTCAGAGAAAATGGTATCGGTGAAATTGGAACTATGATGAATTTCCTTGGTAAAAAAAAGCAGTTTCATTCTGAAACTGTCTCTAAGACCTAACAATGACTGCACAGGTCTTTGAACTATGTAGAATTGCAAGAAGTATTTGTTCGCAGCCAAAAAGCATGAAAGTATTACTGAACCTTTGGTTTGAATCTCTTCACCTCCATAAGCAACAAGTTTTGCACTATTGGTTAGATTACCAGCTCTCACTTTAGCAAATCTTTCCACTGCCATAATATTAAACTTTGAACCAGTGTCTTCTTTGAGCTTTGTGGACTTACCATTAATTAAAGCAATACAAAACACTTCATTTTTTGCCTGCATCAGCCTTTTCACCAACCAGCGATACACCATCTACGTAGAAAGTAGGGTCGCAGCTCTCTGTATGATCAACTTGCTTTCTTGAGTGACTGTTCTTTATAACAAAATAAGGCTTGCTTGATTTGCAAACCTTTTGAAAATTATTCCATTTTTTTACACTTGTGACACTGTTGACCGAATGCTAAGCACTTTTCTCTTCTAGACTCATGATTGGCACCACAGTTGTGACAGTTAACAATAAAGCTTGACTTGGGTTTTGCTGATTCACCCTTGTACTGCACTGAGCATGTCCGTTTTACTGAGCTAGTCTTGGAACTTGCTAGAAAATCATGTGCCTTTCCAGAAGGGCCTGCTGGAGTTGCCATGTGCTTAGGCCTGTTTCTGCCAGCCACACTTTGCAGACTGTCTACGTTTGCTCTGGGACTTGAAACCATGCTTTTATCACTTGCAAACATATTTGTGTGCCTCTCTGTGAGCTCATGGATTTGACGAATCTCTATTGCCTTGGTCAATGTTAAATCAGTCACAAAGCAAAATCTTTCTCACTGTAGCACTATTAATACCACACACAAGCCTGTCCTTTATTAACTCATCTTTCAAGTCACCAAATCTGTGTTTCTTAGCTTAATTCCTCAGGTCAGTGATATAAGCTGCAGAAGTCTCCCCTGGCTTTTGGTCTCTTGTGTAAAATAAATGCCTCTCTAATGTAACATTTGTCTGGGGGGTTGCAAATGTATCTGAATTTACGCTTCAGACACTCAGAAATGCATGCTGCGGTAATACTAACAGTGCTAAAGGGTACACATTTTAGTCTGCTGACCACAACTGAAAAAAAAACTTTTGATTAAGAAAGTGAGTATCTGTGGGTCTTGGTCACTTGACCATAGTAATATCATTCAAATGCTTTTTAATGGTTCAGATACCATCTTACTAAAAAAGTATTTGAAACAAAACTCAGGTAAGTTAGAAAATTATATTCTTTTTCAAAAAGGCTATAACACCCTCACACCCTTCCTCACACAGGAGATAATATCCCATCCCTTCATTACTTAAAATCTGTAATCCATATAATATTTTACAAAAAAAGTGCACACTTCATACATTTATATCTTCTTCTTCTTCGTCTTTCGGCTTTTCCCAGGTTAGGGGTTGCCACAGCGGATCACCACCTGTCCGCTCATGATACATTTATATACTATAAAAGCAAACAAAAAAAATCATCCAAAGCAGGGCACCATAAATAACGTCCAACTTGATTAAGTGCTTCCGTCCACTAGTGACTTCATCAGAATAAAATACATACAAAATAGCTGGTATATAAATATAAATATAAGACCAACCAATGAGTAGAAAAACTTAATTAACCAATTAGCTAATATAATTAATATTACTTAAAAAGCATTTAATGTTAATAGTTTCATTAAGCCGTGGGAGTTTATCAGCTTCTGCCAAGAAGTTTCACACTTTTATAAAACATTTTTATAGTTTCCTCCTCTATAGTCCAAAGGAAAACTTTCTAAAATAGAAAATTAAAATTTCTTAGAGCAATCTGTGCAAGACAATATATCCTTATATAAAGTGGATTTTGATCTTTTATTTACAAATGCTCTTTAATATGTGTAGACAGCTTGCATATTGTCAAACCAACTTAGAAGGCGTCAAATAAAGAGCATAAAGCAAAATGTATAAGTCCTGCACAACTGCAATTTTAAATGTTGAAAAATTTGAATAGATCTACTAAATGAAAGTAGATCTATGTTAGATATTTCTAATATGTATATGCTGTATATGCATATGCTGCAGATGTCATATTTTTACATGCCTTTAGGCTTAGTGATACAAACAATAGGTACATTGGTGTCATCGTTTTCCAGATATTCTTTCAGTGTCCTAGCCTTCTTATACATGAAGCTAATATTATTATGCATTACCTTTACTAGCTCAGAATTAACGTTTTAAAATTTTCTTTAAAAAAAAAAATTTGTTACTGCCTTTGTTACTATTGGAGCTTTTCTCCCAGGGCCTCTACTGAAAATGAACTAGCCCGGTAAACAAATGTAAAATAAATACATTTTCAAGTTATCTTTTACTATTGACTTCATTGGCTGCAGCCTGTCTGTTCCCTAAATGATACCCCTCTCATGAAACATTTTAACTAAGTCTGTCAAAGCTTAATTTATATACTATTATTCTACAAGACACTGACCCACAAGTAACATAATCCCAGTACAGATTTAAGAGTTCTGGCACATCATGGTCACAGCCCCAAATGCTGCCACAAATGTAGTGAGGGAAAAATGCACTAAAATATAAATTGAGCAGATGAGCCCAGCAAGCATAATAGAATGTCTTGTTATTTCAAGGAAGACTTACTTCATTCTCTGTTAGGACCTGTGCATGCCTTAAAAACTGAAATGAAAGTATGTATCATCTGTCTTCTAATGAATTGAAAGTGAGCACTTTGCATGCTTTTGCACACTGCAAGGTGCTTTAACAGAGCCAATGGATGAATAATAAGCATAGTATGATATATCATGATAGATAAAGTCCCCTCATTTTGATGAGGAAGGGACTGCTTTATCAATTCAGGCAATCTATAATGTGGTAGCAGAACTATTTGTAAAAGCACTGCAGATTTGTAATTATTTCTAGCTACTTCCACATGCAAACTGTATATGCATACATACATACATACATGCATGCATACATACATACATACATACATGCATACAGATATTTCAAGCATGGGCATTAATGCCCTTCTAGCGTACCAGTATGCCATAAGTGTCCAGGCTGTTCTTAAAACTATCTAAACTAGCACTTCCTTTAATGTAATTTCGTAGTATGTTCCATGCATCAGCTGCTCTCTCCGAGAACCAATTACTACGCTTCTCATTCATATAGAATCTTCTGCATAGGTTATCTGATGATTCTCTGCTACTTTTTGATAACCCCAAACATTCCCAGCAGTAGTTGTTTCTAAATGCCCTATAAACCTGAATAAGATCTCCTCCTAAATGTCTGTATGAGACACTGTACAAGTTCAGATTTTGTAGTTCATAATATCTTAAATGTTCGCATCCATGAATCTTGGTATATTTCCGCTGTACTCTTTGCAGTTTACTCATGCTTGTTTTCTTATAAGGTTTCTATATTGTTATTCCATACTCAAGTTTGGGGTCGAATGCAATTAACAATGACATCATACTTTTTGATTTCTTAAACTTTATAAATCTTTTAATAAAATCTGTGGTTCTATAACTATCATTAACCAATTGGTTAACATGATTAGAAAAACTGAAAGGTGGATCTACCCATATACCCAGGTCCTTAAATGAATCTACAGTTTCAATCACTGTGTGCTGTATTAAATATTCACCTTTCAATTTATGTCTCCCAAATCTCATATGTTTAGTTTTTCATGTATTTATCAGCATATTATTCTCCTGTGCCGAAATGTTCAATTTAATCAAGTTCTTTTGCAGACATGCCCTGTCTGTAATACATGTAATCAGTTTACCCAATTTCAAGTCATTTGCATAAAGACTGTAGAACACCTCATATGAAAAAGATAGATCTAAACAGGTAAGGGCCTAGGACAGAGCCCTGTGGGACACCCTGACTGTAACCAAGAATTTCAGCTGTCCAGTTGCTATATGATACTAGCCATGTCCTATTTGTAAGCTATGCAGCTATCCGTCTTATCAAGAGTACACCAATACCTAGTTGTTGTTATTTACTGATCAATGTTGTATATGACCCTGTCAAATGCTGAAGTTAAATCTGTATAAATTATATCACAGCACAATTTTTCATATTGCTTACTTTGAAATAAAATTCAACACTTCTTATTTACTTTCAGCTGTGGTTATAAACTGCCTACTTTGTAAGCAGTGCTTTATTGGTCAGTGAAAGATACTCAAAATATTTATTAGTTGGCAAAGAGCTGTAGTTCCTGATGTAAAGGGTTTGATTCCCTCAGCTCTAATTTGATTATTGCATGACACTGAGCAAGTCACTTTACCAAAGACTGCTCCTTGGTCAGGCCTGAAAAGGGATTGTATGTCTAGTGGGTCTGCACACAGTTTTAGTCCATAATGCTGCCATTTATGTAGGATACAAACATGTACTAGGTACTTGCAGCTGCTCATAGATGGTTATTTTCTGTATTGTATGTAGAACCCAAGGCAAATCATATTTAGGGTAATGCTTCTGGAGTGCTGACTTAAACATCTATACTTATATATATATTGTTCTGTTTTGTGTCCAGCCAGGATCTCGCAGGATGACATCTCTGCAATTGCTCAACTGGTCTGTTCATTCTTGTGGAACAGGAAATGAGTATCCCTAAGATAGGTGACAGACATGTGGCTGATTCTTTCACCAGGAAACCCATCAGTCCTCTGTTTACCGGTGAGAGTAAGGAAGTAGGGGACAGACCAACCTGTTTGGCCTGGGAGAGGACTGCTCCTTCTCAGTGGAAGCACCCCTTCCTCAGTACCTTACCCAAGCCTACAGTTGCTGCTTTTCAAGAGGAAGAATGCCTCACGTGCTAGTGTCTCCTAGCCTTCTTAGTATGAAGCCACTATGATAATATGAGCTTGGCCTGTTTTACAGCTCCATTGAGTGAAAACTGAGTGTTCCCGCTAGGTGCCATCCATGTAGCAAGCCAGAGAGACCTCTCTCCACCAGAGGACGGGGAAGAAAGCAGTGGGAGCGCACGGTTATGGTCCCCAAACAGACCCTACAGACTATTATCATCCTTGCTCACATCCTACAGACCCTTGTTGTCCTTGGCCAGCAACTGCAGACACTTCCACTACTAGTAGAACTTGAGTTGCCTGCAATGTAGTCTGATGGACTTTATCCTCCATGGAGCTGGCAATCTATACTTATATTTTAATAATATTAATATTCGTTTGTTAAGCAGGTAGACCCACTCAATTTTGTCACTGAGATTCTTATAAAATGAAGTTAAAATACAGTTTGTATAAGATCAACCAAGTCAAGGCTGTGCTTGAAAATGGCATTAAGCAGTTTGGTCATGAATGATGTAGTCTTAATAGTAACTTTCTGTTAGTTCAATAAAAATCAATAGCTTTTGGAAAAAATAATCTTAATTTAACTGAGACCAGAAAGTTCTATGATGTTGGCATTACAGTAGAACTTTTGTATATATATATATATATATATATATATATATATATATATATATATATGAGATCTGTACGGATCACCGAAAGACAACATAACTGAAGGAGATTCGGCCGGGCATACTTGGGCGAAAGTGCTTTTCACCGAAAAACACTTTTGTTTAAGTATGCCTATTGTGGAGATCACATTCCCTTTTCCCAACTGTAGTGCGACCTCGGAGTGAGAATATTTAAGTAGGGGGGTGTGGGGGTGCAGGGGGGGCTTGCCACCCTGCAAAAACGTAAAAGTAATGTTGTTTTCTTTTTTAAACACACTTTAACAAAGGCGCTTTTTCAGTGAAAGCGCATTCATTAAAGTGTGTTAGGTGACTGTGGATTCGGACTATTGAATTTTAATAGTCCTAGATCTATATATATAGATAGATATATATATAAAAAGAAATGGTGCCAAAAGCAGCTCAACAACCATAAAACAAGAAGCCGCTAGCGGTGCCAATAACAAGTCCCAAAAATAGAATTTAGAAGGATTTTATTGAACAAAACACAAAATAATCAATGGATAAGCGCTTTCGTCAAAATGACTTCATCAGAACAATTAACTGTTACAAGAGTTCTCATTTTATACAGTTGTTGATAAATCATATGACACAATCAATTAAAATTTAAAAAAACAGGCGTAAACATTTCATGTGGAAAGCTTTGGAATGTAACAAGCTGTGAAAATATAAACCTGTACAATACAAAAATACAAATGTATAAATTGATAATTCTAACTACATTAAAATATATACAGCTAAATAATGTAAAACTAAGAAAAAACTGAGGGATTTTGGTGTCATAATTTACAAGCCCTGAACCTTAATTCTGATTTGATGCTGATAGCATCATTTAACCCTGGATATTCAGAACCATTTAACCTTAGTTGCCATTTAGTTTCAGCCCTTATTAATTTGTTTTTCCAATCCCCCCCCTCTAAAATCTACCTGTACAACTTCCAATATACCAAATTTAAAATTATGAAGTGGATTCTCTTGGATGTGTTTAAATAGGGCATTCTTTTCATCCTTCCCGTTAATACTGTAGCAGTGTTCATATATCCTACGATTTAATTTCCTTTCCGTCTTGCCAATATAATAACAAGAACAGGAATTACAACTAGCAAGATAGACAACACCTGAAGTGACACATGAACCACCTACAAAATTGACATCAATGCCATAAGGGCCTAAACTAACCATGGGATTTTCATTAATGTACCCACAATAGTCACAAGAACCACATTTGTGGGTACCTTTCTTCCTACTTTTCACATTAGGTTTATTTTCCAAAATATTTTTCAAGTTGCTACCAACCCTGTAGGTAAATAAGGGTTCTGACCCTATTACTTTAAAAAGGTCTCTGTTTCCCTTAAACATTGCCCAGTTGTTTTGGATAATCTTTTTTACCTCATTTGATGTTTCACCATATGTAATAACCATGGCTTGAGAAAAATCCTTTTGTTCGCTTTGATTGACGTTTACAATTTCTACCTCAGCCGCTAATAATGGTTTGTATCTATCATTCCAATCGTTCATCACTTGATCCCTAATATTCTCTACAAAATCTAATGGATATCCTCTGTGCAAAAACATGTCCATAACTACTTTGGTTTCTTCCTCTACCAGGGTCCTGTTAGAACACATCCTTACAACCCTAACCATTTGCCCCTTAACTATATTTCTCTTAATATGGGGAGGATGGTTACTTGAAAATTCAAGATAATCATTGGAAAAATTGGATTTCCTATAAACCTTGGATTGGAATGAGTGGTTGGTAACATCCTTAAATATTTTTACATCAAGAAAATTAATTTCTTTACAATTACCATTTCCAGTAAATTTAAAATAGTCACATATGGTGTTCATGTAGTTAAGAAATGATTCAAAGAATGTGTCCTTCTTCCACAAAATAAATAAATCATCTAAAAACCTTAAATAAAGGTGCCATCCATTTCTATAACTAGAGGTAAAAATAAACTGATTCTCCCACCTGTATAAAACTAAATTAGCGAAAATGGGAGCACAGCTGTTGCCCATGGCTACTCCATGTCCAGACTGGAATTGGAAAAACAAATGAATGAGGGCTGAAACTAAATGGCAACTAAGGTTAAATGGTGCTGAATATCCAGGGTTAAATGATGCTATCTGCATCAAACCAGAATTAAGGTTCAGGGCTTGTAAATTATGACACCAAAATCCCTCAGTTTTTTCTTAGTTTTACATTATTTAGCTGTATATATTTTAATGTAGTTAGAATTATCAATTTATACATTTGTATTTTTGTATTGTACAGGTTTATATTTTCACAGCTTGTTACATTCCAAAGCTTTCCACATGAAATGTTTACGACTGTTTTTTTTTTATTTTAATTGATTGTGTCATATGATTTATCAACAACTGTATAAAATGAGAACTCTTGTAACAGTTACTTGTTCTGATGAAGTCATTTTGACGAAAGCGCTTATCCATTGATTATTTTGTGTTTTGTTCAATAAAATCCTTCTAAATCGTGTTTTGGGGACTAGTTATTGGCACCGCTAGCAGCTTCTTGTTTTACATATATATATATATATATATATATATATATATATAGTTTTTTTTAGATAGGCTCAACATGGTCTGCAGATTGATTGCCTAGTACTTACCTGTCATTCTTTGAACCCATATCAAGTGTAATACATGTGAATGAGATTAGGCATACTATGAGGTACTAGGGAAGCAGACAACTTATTACTGTAGTTCTGGTGCTCATTTGGTGGGGGAAATACAGCAAGAAGTAATGGTCACAATATGATAAAAGGGGTTTTTCATTAAAAAAACTGGGTATTGGCTTGTAAAAATATCATAAGATAGGGCATGTATGTAAGTAAAGTGCAAAAGAAAATGTTATAACAACCGTTCAAAATAAGGAGACAGTGGCTGAGAGTAATGATGAACAAGAGTAAAGTGAAGAGGAGGTAGAACTCGCTCTAAAGTATGATTCTGACAGTAGTGAAGCTGGTAAGGGGCAGGTTAGAGTGGAAGAAAGTGATCTAATGTGGTATGTGCTGTGCAAGCAAATAATACATTTGCAAGATTTATTTATTTATTTGTTACATTTTAGTAACCAGTTAAGTGAACTGGTCAACAGACCATTTTCAACCACAATCTGGGCCCACTGGACAGAAATTTCAGTGTCAAATAATACAATCTGAGTATTGCATCAAGCACTTGAATATCATGATTTACCTACCAGTTTTCAAAGCTCACCCATTAAACTCACTGGTTTTCCAAAAATAAATATGGGAGCCAGTGAGTCAAAAAACATCAAAACACACAAAAAAAAAATATTTTTTGCAAATGGGCAGGCCCCACACTAGGGCATAACCCACCCCCATACTCTTAAATTATGTATACCAACTTCATGGTCATATGACAGTAATAACACAAGGAAAAAATCTGCAGAAAGTGTTCCACTGGCTTACACACTACAACACATTGTGGTGAAACTCAACTCAATAATGCACTTTTACACTAAAGCTACTCATCCATCAATGCATCAATCTCATGTAACTATGCATAATTATCAGGGTGATTATCACATGATGGTTTGATTAAAAGGAAATGACGTAATCACATAATATTGTCAAACAATATTTACAATGAGTAGACTGAAAGGCACTTTTATAAGATGTACTTAGCATTGGCCAAGCAAGCTACACTTGTGATGCAAGTATTAATTTAAAAAAATATAAAACATGTGCATGTCTCTCACTGTTGTGGTAGAGAATATAGGCTAAGATGACAAAGCAGAGTGTGTAAATGTTTATGCTGTTACGGGGGGGGGGGGGGGATACCTGGGGAAAGGTTAATATTTAAATATTGCATGAAGTGAAGGGATATATGTGACACGACATCTAAGCTAGGAAATTAGTAATGTTTCAGTGTTTCAGTGTGGGCATTAAATGTAAATAGCATAAAGAATAATCTTCAGGTTTGGTTATTTAGTGTAAGGACATATGTGCTGATAGTAATGTATCAGTGTGGGCATTAAATGTAAATAGCATAAAGAATAATCTTCAGGTTTGGTTATTTAGTGTAAGGACATATGTGCTGATAGTAATGTTTCAGTGTGGGCATTAAATGTAAATAGCATAATGTTCAGGTTTGGTTATTTAGTGTAAGGACATATGTGCTGATGCCTGACTAAATATTCTTATTCTCCTTTCTCTGCCCCTTTTTCCCCTACCTCCTGGGCTACTGCCCCACCATAGTTCTAACTGTTACAAGCCAACTCTTCTCTATTTATATCTTCCAGCCTACTTCTCTTCTCCCTCTTTGACTAAGTGAATGTCAATTTGCTTTTCGTACCAATTTGCTTTTCTTGTCAAATATTGTATGAACTTGTGCTGATTGTACCTTATAACTCATGGCTTAATTGCTGTTTAAAACCTATACCAAGACTTTGTAACTTTGATCACTCAAATTGCTTGTACTCTCTTTACAATAATTTTGTGCTTCAAAATGTATTTTTAAGCTTGTTTTTTTTATTTTAACTATTGTATGTAGTAACCTTATCATACGTGGAGCTTTTCTCCCCGGGCCTCTACTGAAAAAGGATATGTATCCAGCTAGACTAGCCCGGTCAACAAATATAAAATAAATAAATAAAGATTTAATATGTTTGATTGGTACTCATTAATTGGTCAAGTTACAGACATTATAGTTATTAGGGGTCATAAAGTAATAAGGACTTTTGAGGTAATAACATGCTGGGGTATAGCTGTCATTTGTGAGACTGAAGAAGTACATATTTTTGATATAATCAAAGGTAAATTAGATCATCTAGCTGTTTTAGATATAAAACTTAGAGGCAGGGTATACAGAGTTAGAGTATTATATGCTCATATAGGTACTTGAAAAGGACATAATTATTTGAGAATATTAAACAGTATGTAATAATTTAACACAGGCTTACTAGTGGGAGATTTTAACTGTAATGTTCACAAAACTGGAAGGAGTTTGTCAAAGAATGTTAAAATGCAATGGACTAATGAATAGTGGAAAACTAACTGGACAAGTTAGACAATTTACTTACTTAAGTGAGGGAGTCAATAATCTAATTGTTTTATGCTTTCTAATGCAATAATGTAAGTTAAGTAAGGTATGAAAACGTAATTGATTTTGCAGTGCATTCTTTGATGAAAATACAGACGTGATTGAGAAAAGAAAGAGAATTAAAGGCTAGCAGGTGTTTTTAAGAATAATGCTGGGATGAAACAGCAACAAAAAGGATTTGGAGAAGATCCTAAAATTATGAGACCATTTCTTGTGTACTGGAAAGAATGATGGTTGGCATTTCAGTGGAAATTTAAAAAGGTATACCTGGAAGTAGAGGTCTAGGGAAAGAAGAGGCAGTGTGGAGTGCTTGGAGAAAAAAATCATATGGAGATGTAGAAAGAGAGAGAATTATATGAATATTGTAGAGAGACAATGAAGACTGTAATCAAAAGACAAAGGTTTATGTTTAGAGGAAAAGGGTTTGATACCTTTAATGGGAATGTAAAATGAGAACATATAAATAAAATATATAGGGATCATTTTAGGCCTAGCCAATTTCCCTTTCAAAGGTGAGAAACCCCCTGCCTTGCGTCTGTGAGATAAGCATCTTAACCATTTTGCCAACTCATACATAAAATGATATTATATAAAAATATAAGTAAAGGTGGCAGGCTGGATTCATTAACGCCTACACTAAGTGTACATCATTCTAAGTGATGAGACAGCACAAGCATACACACACCTTCTTCATCCTAATTTCAATTTTCCTACTGATTTTCTTGCAGCCTTATATATTGAGGAGGATTCATGAAGGTAGCCAAAATGTGTAGACTGTGTCTAAACTTAGTGTACTCTTTCTGAGTGAACTGACAAGGCAAAAAAAGTGAAATGATATTCTTGAATACAGATTATGCACACATAGAGTACACTTTGTGTAGGTGTTCATGAACCAAGCCCAGTAAGAAAATTATATGCTTAGATGAACTAATGAGCATAGTGGTAGGATAAGTAACTGAAATGGATAGGAAGATGAAATAATGAGCATGGTGGTAGGATATGTAACTGAAATGGATAGGAGATGAAATAATGAGCATGGCTGTAGGATATGTAACTGAAATGGATAGGAAGATGAAATAATGAGCATGGTGGTAGGATATGTAACTGAAATGGATAGGAAGATGAAATAATGAGCATGGTGGTAGGATATGTAACTGAAATGGATAATAGATGAAATAATAAGAATGGTGGAAGGATATGCAACTGAAATGGATAGGAAGATGAAATAATGAGCATGGTGGTAGGATATGTAACTGAAATGGATAGGAAGATGAAATAATGAGCATGGTGGTAGGATATGTAACTGAAATGGATAGGAGATGAAATAATGAGCATGGTGGTAGGATATGTAACTGAAATGGATAGGAAGATGAAATAATGAGCATGGTGGTAGGATATGTAACTGAAATGGATAGGAAGATGAAATAATGAGCATGGTGGTAGGATATGTAACTGAAATGGATAGGAAGATGAAATAATGAGCATGGTGGTAGGATATGTAACTGAAATGGATAGGAAGATGAAATAATGAGCATGGTGGTAGGATATGTAACTGAAATGGATAGGAAGATGAAATAATGAGCATGGTGGTAGGATATGTAACTGAAATGGATAGGAAGATGAAATAATGAGCATGGTGGTAGGATATGTAACTGAAATGGATAAGAAGATGAAACAATGAGCATGGTGGTAGGATATATAACTGAAATGGATAGGAAGATGAAATAATGAGAATGGAGGTTGGATATGTAACTGAAATGGATAGGAAGATGAAATACTGAGCATGGTGGTAGGATATGTAACTGACATGGATAGGAAGATGAAATAATGAGCATGGTGGTATGATATGTAACTGAAATGGATAGCAAGATGAAATAATGAGCATGGTGGTAGGATATGTAACTGAAATGGATAGGAAGATGAAATAATGAGCATGGTGGTAGGATATGTAACTGAAATGGATAGGAAGATGAAATAATGAGCATGGTGGTAGGATATGTAACTGAAATGGATAGGAAGATGAAATAATGAGCATGGTGGTAGGATATGTAACTGAAATGGATAAAAGATGAAATAATGACCATGGTGGTTGATATGTAACTGAAATGGATAGGAATGAAATAATGAGCATGGTGGTAGGATATGTAACTGAAATGGATAAGAAGATGAAACAATGAGCATGGTGGTAGGATATATAACTGAAATGGATAGGAAGATGAAATAATGAGCATGGTGGTATGGTATGTAACTGAAATGGATAGGAAGATGAAATAATGAGCATGGTGGTAGGATATGTAACTGAAATGGATAGGAAGATGAAATAATGAGCATGGTGGTAGGATATGTAACTGAAATGGATAGGAAGATGAAATAATGATCATGGTGGTAGGATATGTAACTGAAATGGATAGGAAGATGAAATAAAGAGCATGGTGGTAGGATATGTAACTGAAATGGATAGGAAGATGAAATAATGAGCATGGTGGTAGGATATGTAACTGAAATGGATAGGAAGATGAAATAATGAGCATGGTGGTAGGATATGTAACTGAAATGGATAGGAAGATGTAATAAAGAGCATGGTGGTAGGATATGTAACTGAAATGGATAGGAAGATGAAATAATGAGCATGGTGGTAGGATATGTAACTGAAATGGATAGGAAGATGTAATAAAGAGCATGGTGGTAGGATATGTAACTGAAATGGATAGGAAGATGAAATAATGAGCATGGTGGTAGGATATGTAACTGAAATGGATAGGAAGATGAAATAATGAGCATGGTGGTAGGATATGTAACTGAAATGGATAGGAAGATGAAATAATGAGCATGGTGGTAGGATATGTAACTGAAATGGATAGGAAGATGAAATAATGAGCATGGTGGTAGGATATGTAACTGAAATGGATAGGAAGATGAAATAATGAGCATGGTGGTAGAATATGAAACTGAAATGGAGAGGAAGATGAAATAATGAGCATGGTGGTAGGATATGTAACTGAAATGGATAGGAAGATGAAATAATGAGCATGGTGGTAGGATATGTAACTGAAATGGATAGGAAGATGAAATAATGAGCATGGTGGTAGGATATGTAACTGAAATGGATAGGAAGATGAAATAATAAGTATGGTGGTAGGATAAATAACTGAAATGGATAGGAAGATGAAATAATGAGAATGGAGGTTGGATATGTAAGTGAAATGGATAGGAAGATGAAATACTGAGCATGGTGGTAGGATATGTAACTGAAATGGATAGGAAGATGAAGTAATGAGCATGGTGGTAGGATATGGAACTGAAATGGATAGGAAGATGAAATAATGAGCATGGTGGTAGGATATGTAACTGAAATGGATAGGAAGATGAAATAATGAGCATGGTGGTATGATATGTAACTGAAATGGATAGGAAGATGAAATAATGAGCATGGTGGTAGGATATGTAACTGAAATGGATAGGAAGATGAAATAATGAGCATGGTGGTAGGATATGTAACTGAAATGGATAGGAAGATGAAATAATGAGCATGGTGGTAGGATATGTAACTGAAATGGATAGGAAGATGAAATAATGAGCATGGTGGTAGGATATGTAACTGAAATGGATAGGAAGATGAAATAATGAGCATGGTGGTAGGATATGTAACTGAAATGGATAGGAAGATGAAATAATGAGCATGGTGGTAGGATATGTAACTGAAATGGATAGGAAGATGAAATAATGAGCATGGTAGTAGGATATGTAACTGAAATGGATAGGAAGATGAAATAATGAGCATGGTGGTAGGATATGTAACTGAAATGGATAGGAAGATGAAATAATGAGCATGGTGGTAGGATATGTAACTGAAATGGATAGAAAGATGAAATAATGAGCATGGTGGTAGGATATGTAACTGAAATGGATAGGAAGATGAAATAATGAGCATGGTTGTAGGATATGTAACTGAAATGGATAGGAAGATGAAATAATGAGCATGGTGGTAGGATATGTAAATGAAATCGATAGGAAGATGAAATAATGAGCATGGTAGTAGGATATGTAACTGAAATGGATAGGAAGATGAAATAATGAGCATGGTGGTAGGATATGTAACTGAAATGGATAGGAAGATGAAATAATGAGCATGGTGGTAGGATATGTAACTGAAATGGATAGGAAGATGAAATAATGAGCATGGTGGTAGGATATGTAACTGAAATGGATAGGAAGATGAAATAATGAGCATGGTGGTAGGATATGTAACTGAAATGGATAGGAAGATGAAATAATGAGCATGGTGGTAGGATATGTAACTGAAATGGATAGGAAGATGAAATAATGTGCATGGTGGTAGGATATGTAACTGAAATGGATAGGAAGATGAAATAATGAGCATGGTGGTAAGATATGTAACTGAAATGGATAGGAAGATGAAATAATGAGCATGGTTGTAGGATATGTAACTGAAATGGATAGGAAGATGAAATAATGAACATGGTAGTAGGATATGTAACTGAAATTGATAGGAAGATGAAATAATGAACATGGTGGTAGGATATGTAACTGAAATGGATAGGAAGATGAAATAAGGAGCATGGTGGTAAGATATGTAACTGAAATGGATAGGACAATGAAATAATGAGCATGGTGGTAGGATATTTAACTGAAATGGATAGGAAGATGAAATAATGAGCATGGTGGTAGGATATGTAACTGAAATGGATAGGAAGATGAAATAATGAGCATGGTGGTAGGATATGTAACTGAAATGGATAGGAAGATGAAATAATGAGCATGGTGGTAGGATATGTAACTGAAATGGATAGGAAGATGAAATAATGAGCATGGTGGTAGGATATTTAACTGAAATGGATAGGAAGATGAAATAATGAGCATGATGGTAGGATATGTAACTGAAATGGATAGGAAGATGAAATAATGAGCATGGTGGTAGGATATGTAACTGAAATTGATAGGAAGATGAAATAATGAGCATGGTGGTAGGATATGTAACTGAAATGGATAGGAAGATGAAATAATGAGCATGGTAGTTGGATATGTAATGAAATGGATAGGACAATGAAATAATGAGCATGGTGGTAGGATATTTAACTGAAATGGATAGGAAGATGAAATAATGAGCATGGTGGTAGGATATGTAACTGAAATGGATAGGAAGATGAAATAATGAGCATGGTGGTAGGATATGTAACTGAAATGGATAGGAAGATGAAATAATGAGCATGGTGGTAGGATATGTAACTGAAATGGATAGGAAGATGAAATAATGAGCATGGTGGTAGGATATGTAACTGAAATGGATAGGAAGATGAAATAATGAGCATGGTGGTAGGATATGTAACTGAAATGGATAGGAAGATGAAATAATAAGCATGGTGGTAGGATATGTAACTGAAATGGATAGGAAGATGAAATAATGAGCATGGTGGTAGGATATGTAACTGAAATGGATAGGAAGATGAAATAATGAGCATGGTGGTAGGATATGTAACTGAAATGGATAGGAAGATGAAATAATGAGCATGGTGGTAGGATATGTAACTGAAATGGATAGGAAGATGAAATAATGAGCATGGTGGTAGGATATGTAACTGAAATGGATAGGAAGATGAAATAATGAGCATGGTGGTAGGATATGTAACTGAAATGGATAGGAAGATGAAATAATGAGCATGGTTGTAGGATATGTAACTGAAATGGATAGGAAGATGAAATAATGAGCATGGTTGTAGGATATGTAACTGAAATGGATAGGAATATGAAATAATGAGCATGGTGGTAGGATATGTAACTGAAATGGATAGGAAGATGAAATAATGAGCATGGTGGTAGGATATGTAACTAAAATGGATAGGAAGATGAAATAATGAGCATGGAGGTAGAATATGTAACTGAAATGGATAGGAAGATGAAATAATAAGCATGGAGGTAGGATATGTAACTGAAATGGATAAAAGATGAAATAATGAGCATGGTGGTAGGATATGTAACTGAAATGGATAGGAAGATGAAATAATGAGCATGGTGGTAGGATATGTAACTGAAATGGATAGGAAGATGAAATAATGAGCATGGTGGTAGGATATGTAACTGAAATGGATAGGAAGATGAAATAATGAGCATGGTGGTAGGATATGTAACTGAAATGGATAGGGAGATGAAATAATGAGCATGGTGGTAGGATATGTAACTGAAATGGATAGGAAGATGAAATAATGAGCATGGTGGTAGGATATGTTCCTGAAAGGGATAGGAAGATGAAATAATGAGAAAGGTGGTAGGATATTGTGCTGAAATGGATAGGAAGATGAAATAATGAGCATGGTGGTTGGATATGTAATGAAATGGATAGGACGATGAAATAATGAGCATGGTGGTAGGATATGTAACTGAAATGGATAGGAAGATGAAATAATGAGCATGGTGGTAGGATTTGTAACTGAAATGGATAGGAAGATGAAATAATGAGCATGGTGGTAGGATATGTAACTGAAATGGATAGGAAGATGAAATAATGAGCATGGTAGTTGGATATGTAATGAAATGGATAGGACGATGAAATAATGAGCATGGTGGTAGGATATGTAACTGAAATGGATAGGAAGATGAAATAATGAGCATGGTGGTAGGATATGTAACTGAAATGGATAGGAAGATGAAATAATGAGCATGGTGGTAGGATATGTAACTGAAATGGATAGGAAGATGAAATAATGAGCATGGTTGTAGGATATGTAACTGAAATGGATAGGAAGATGAAATAATGAGCATGGTGGTAGGATATGTAACTGAAATGGATAGGAGATGAAATAATGAGCATTGTGGTAGGATATGTAACTGAAATGGATAGGAAGATGAAATAATATGCATGGTGGTAGGATATGCAACTGAAATGGATAGGAAGATGAAATAATGAGCATGGTGGTAGGATATGTAACTGAAATGGATAGGAAGATGAAATAATGAGCATGGTGGTAGGATATGTAACTGAAATGGATAGGAAGATGAAATAATGAGCATGGTGGTAGGATATGTAACTGAAATGGATAGGAAGATGAAATAATGAGCATGGTGGTAGGATATGTAACTGAAATGGATAGGAAGATGAAATAATGAGCATGGTGGTAGGATATGTAATTGAAATAGATAGGAAGATGCAATAATGAGCATGGTGGTAGGATATGTAACTGAAATGGATAGGAAGATGAAATAATAAGCATGGTGGTAGGATATGTAACTGAAATGGATAGGAAGATGAAATAATGAGAATGGAGGTTGGATATGTAACTGAAATGGATAGGAAGATGAAATACAGAGCATGGTGGTAGGATATGTAACTGAAATGGATAGGAAGATGAAATAATGAGAATGGAGGTTGGATATGTAACTGAAATGGATAGGAAGATGAAATACAGAGCATGGTGGTAGGATATGTAACTGAAATGGATAGGAAGATGAAATAATGAGCATGGTGGTAGGATATGTAACTGAAATGGATAGGAAGATGAAATAATGAGCATGGTGGTAGGATATGTAACTGAAATGGATAGGAAGATGAAATAATGAACATGGTGGTAGGATATGTAACTGCAATGGATAGGAGATGAAATAATGAGCATGGTCATAGGATATGTAACTGAAATGGATAGAAAGATGAAATAATGAGCATGGTGGTAGGATATGTAACTGAAATGGATAGGAAGATGAAATAATGAGCATGGTGGTAGGATATGTAACTGAAATGGATAGGAAGATGAAATAATGAGCATGGTGGTAGGATATGTAACTGAAATGGATAGGAGATGAAATAATGAGCATTGTGGTAGGATATGTAACTGAAATGGATAGGAAGATTAAATAATATGCATGGTGGTAGGATATGCAACTGAAATGGATAGGAAGATTAAATAATAAGCATGGTGGTAGGATATGTAACTGAAATGGATAGGAAGATGAAATAATAAGTATGGTGGTAGGGTCTGTAACTGAAATGGATAGGAAGATGAAATACAGAGCATGGTGGTAGGATATGTAACTGAAATGGATAGGAAGATGAAATAATGAGCATGGTGGTAGGATATGTAACTGAAATGGATAGGAAGATGAAATAATGAGCATGGTGTTAGGATATGTAACTGAAATGGATAGGAAGATGAAATAATGAGCATGGTGGTAGGATATGTAACTGAAATGGATAGGAAGATGAAATAATGAGCATGGTGGTAGGATATGTAACTGAAATGGATAGGAAGATGAAATAATGAGCATGGTGGTAGGATATGTAACTGAAATGGATAGGAAGATGAAATAATGAGCATGGTGGTAGGATATGTAACTGAAATGGATAGGAAGATGAAATAATGAGCATGGTGGTAGGATATGTAACTGAAATGGATAGGAAGATGAAATAATGAGCATGGTGGTAGGATATGTAACTGAAATGGATAGGAAGATGAAATAATGAGCATGGTGGTAGGATATGTAACTGAAATGGATAGGAAGATGAAATAATAAGTATGGTGGTAGGGTCTGTAACTGAAATGGATAGGAAGATGAAATAATGAGCATGGTTGTAGGATTTGTAACTGAAATGATTAGGAAGATGAAATAATGAGCATGGTGGTAGGATATGTAACTGAAATGGATAGGAAGATGAAATAATGAGCCTGTTGGTAGGATATGTTACTGAAATGGATAGAAGATGAAATAATGAGCATGGTGGTAGGATATTGTGCTGAAATGGATAGAAGATGAAATAATGAGCATGGTGGTAGGATATGTAACTGAAATGGATAGGAAGATGAAATAATGAGCATGGTGGTAGGATATGTAACTGAAATGGATAGGAAGATGAAATAATGAGCATGGTGGTAGGATATGTAACTGAAATGGATAGGAAGATGAAATAATGAGCATGGTGGTAGGATATGTAACTGAAATGGATAGGAAGATGAAATAATGAGCATGGTGGTAGGATATGTAACTGAAATGGATAGGAAGATGAAATAATGAGCATGGTGGTAGGATATGTAACTGAAATGGATAGGAGATGAAATAATGAGCATGGTGGTAGGATATGTAACTGAAATGGATAGGAAGATGAAATAATGAGCATGGTGGTAGGATATGTAACTGAAATGGATAGGAAGATGAAATAATGAGCATGGTGGTAGGATATGTAACTGAAATGGATAGGAAGATGAAATAATGAGCATGGTGGTAGGATATGTAACTGAAATGGATAGGAAGATGAAATAATGAGCATGGTGGTAGGATATGTAACTGAAATGGATAGGAAGATGAAATACTGAGCATGGTGGTAGGATATGTAACTGAAATGGATAGGAAGATGAAATAATGAGCATGGTGTTAGGATATGTAACTGAAATGGATAGGAAGATGAAATAATGAGCATGGTGGTAGGATATGTAACTGAAATGGATAGGAAGATGAAATAATGAGCATGGTGGTAGGATATGTAACTGAAATGGATAGGAAGATGAAATAATGAGCATGGTGGTAGGGTCTGTAACTGAAATGGATAGGAAGATGAAATAATGAGCATGGTTGTAAGATATGTAACTGAAATGGATAGGAAGATGAAATAATGAGCATGGTGGTAGGATATGTAACTGAAATGGATAGAAGATGAAATAATGAGCATGGTGGTAGGATATGTTACTGAAATGGATAGGAAGATGAAATAATGAGCATGGTGGTAGGATATGTAACTGAAATGGATAGGAAGATGAAATAATGAGCATGGTGGTAGGATATGTAACTGAAATGGATAGGAAGATGAAATAATGAGCATGGTTGTAGGATATGTAACTGAAATGGATAGGAAGATGAAATAATGAGCATGGTGGTAGGATATGTAACTGAAATGGATAGGAAGATGAAATAATGAGCATGGTGGTAGGATATGTAACTGAAATGGATAGGAAGATGAAATAATGAGCATGGTGGTAGGATATGTAACTGAAATGGATAGGAAGATGAAATAATGAGCATGGTTGTAGGATTTGTAACTGAAATGGATAGGAAGATGAAATAATGAGCATGGTGGTAGGATATGTAACTGAAATGGATAGGAAGATGAAATAATCAGCATGGTGGTAGGATATGTAACTGAAATGGATAGGAAGATGAAATAATGAGCATGGTGGTAGGATATGTAACTGAAATGGATAGGAAGATGAAATAATGAGCATGGTGGTAGGATATGTAACTGAAATGGATAGGAAGATGAAATAATGAGCATGGTGGTAGGATATGTAACTGAAATGGATAGGAAGATGAAATAATGAGCATGGTGGTAAGATATGTAACTGAAATGGATAGGAAGATGAAATAATGAGCATGGTGGTAGGATATGTAACTGAAATGGATAGGAAGATGAAATAATGAGCATGGTGGTAGGATATGTAACTGAAATGTATAGGAAGATGAAATAATGAGCATGGTGGTAGGATATGTAACTGAAATGGATAGGAAGATGAAATAATGAGCATGGTGGTAGGATATGTAACTGAAATGGATAGGAAGATGAAATAATGAGCATGGTGGTAGGATATGTAACTGAAATGGATAGGAAGATGAAATAATGAGCATGGTGGTAGGATATGTAACTGAAATGGATAGGAAGATGAAATAATGGGCATGGTGGTAGGATATGTAACTGAAATGGATAGGAAGATGAAATAATGAGCATGGTGGTAGGATATGTTACTGAAATGGATAGGAAGATGAAATAATGAGCATGGTGGTAGGATATGTAACTGAAATGGATAGGAAGATGAAATAATGAGCATGGTGGTAGGATATTGTGCTGAAATGGATAGGAAGATGAAATAATGAGCATGGTGGTAGGATATGTAACTGAAATGGATAGGAAGATGAAATAATGAGCATGGTGGTAGGATATGTAACTGAAATGGATAGGAAGATGAAATAATGAGCATGGTGGTAGGATATGTAACTGAAATGGATAGGAAGATGAAATAATGAGCATGGTGGTAGGATATGTAACTGAAATGGATAGGAAGATGAAATAATGAGCATGGTGGTAGGATATGTAACTGAAATGGATAGGAAGATGAAATAATGAGCATGGTGGTAGGATATGTAACTGAAATGGATAGGAAGATGAAATAATGAGCATGGTGGTAGGATATGTAACTGAAATGGATAGGAAGATGAAATAATGAGCATGGTAGTAGGATATGTAACTGAAATGGATAGGAAGATGAAATAATGAGCATGGTGGTAGGATATGTAACTGAAATGGATAGGAAGATGAAATAATGAGCATGGTGGTAGGATATGTAACTGAAATGGATAGGAAGATGAAATAATGATCATGGGGGTAGGATATGTAACTGAAATGGATAGGAAGATGAAATAATGAGCATGGTAGTAGGATATGTAACTGAAATGGATAGGAAGATGAAATAATGAGCATGGTGGTAGGATATGTAACTGAAATGGATAGGAAGATGAAATAATGAGCATGGTGGTAGGATATGTAACTGAAATGGATAGGAAGATGAAGTAATGAGCATGGTGGTAGGATATGTAACTGAAATGGATAGGAAGATGAAATAATGAGCATGGTGGTATGATATGTAACTGAAATTAATAGGAAGATGAAATAATGAGCATGGTGTTAGGTTATGTAACTGAAATGGATAGGAGATGAAATAATGAGCATGGTGGTAGGATATGTAACTGAAATGGATAGGAAGATGAAATAATGAGCATGGTGGTAGGATATGTAACTGAAATGGATAGGAAGATGAAATAATGAGCATGGTGGTAGGATATGTAACTGAAATGGATAGGAAGATGAAATAATCAGCATGGTGGTAGGATATGTAACTGAAATGGATAGGAAGATGAAATAATGAGGATGGTTGTAAGATATGTAACTGAAATGGATAGGAAGATGAAATAATGAGCATGGTGGTAGGATATGTAACTGAAATGGATAGGAAGATGAAATAATGAGCATGGTGGTAGGATATGTAACTGAAATGGATAGGAAGATGAAATAATGAGCATGGTGGTAGGATATGTAACTGAAATGGATAGGAAGATGAAATAATGAGCATGGTTGTAGGATATGTAACTGAAATGGATAGGAAGATGAAATAATGAGCATGGTGGTAGGATATGTAACTGAAATGGATAGGAGATGAAATAATGAGCATTGTGGTAGGATATGTAACTGAAATGGATAGGAAGATGAAATAATATGCATGGTGGTAGGATATGCAACTGAAATGGATAGGAAGATGAAATAATGAGCATGGTGGTAGGATATGTAACTGAAATGGATAGGAAGATGAAATAATGAGCATGGTGGTAGGATATGTAACTGAAATGGATAGGAAGATGAAATAATGAGCATGGTGGTAGGATATGTAACTGAAATGGATAGGAAGATGAAATAATGAGCATGGTGGCAGGATATGTAACTAAAATGGATAGGAAGATGAAATAATGGGCATGGAGGTAGGATATGTAACTGAAATGGATAGGAAGATGAAATAATAAGCATGGTGGTAGGATATGTAACTGAAATGGATAAAAGATGAAATAATGAGCATGGTGGTAGGATATGTAACTGAAATGGATAGGAAGATGAAATAATGAGCATGGTGGTAGGATATGTAACTGAAATGGATAGGAAGATGAAATAATGAGCATGGTGGTAGGATATGTAACTGAAATGGATAGGAAGATGAAATAATGAGCATGGTGGTAGGATATGTAACTGAAAAGGAAAGGAAGATGAAATAATGAGCATGGTGGTGGGATATGTAACTGAAATGGATAGGAAGATGAAATAATGAGCATGGTGGTAGGATGTGTAACTGAAATGGATAGGAAGATGAAATAATGAGCATGGTGGTAGGATATGTAACTGAAATGGATAGGAAGATGAAATAATGAGCATTGTGGTAGGATATGTAACTGAAATGGATAGGAAGATGAAATAATGAGCATGGTGGTAGGATATGTAACTGAAATGGATAGGAAGATGAAATAATGAGCATGGTGGTAGGATATGTAACTGAAATGGATAGGAAGATGAAATAATGAGCATGGTGGTAGGATATGTAACTGAAATGGATAGGAAGATGAAATAATGAGCATGGTGGTAGGATATGTAACTGAAATGGATAGGAAGATGAAATAATGAGCATGGTGGTAGGATATGTAACTGAAATGGATAGGAAGATGAAATAATGAGCATGGTGGTAGGATATGTAACTGAAATGGATAGGAAGATGAAATAATGAGCATGGTGGTAGGATATGTAACTGAAATGGATAGGAAGATGAAATAATGAGCATGGTGGTAGGATATGTAACTGAAATGGATAGGAGATGAAATAATGAGCATGGTGGTAGGATATGTAACTGAAATGGATAGGAAGATGAAATAATGAGCATGGTGGTAGGATATGTAACTGAAATGGGTAGGAAGATGAAATAATGAGCATGGTGGTAGGATATGTAACTGAAATGGATAGGAAGATGAAATAATGAGCATGGTGGTAGGATATGTAACTGAAATGGATAGGAAGATGAAATAATGAGCATGGTGGTAGGATATGTAACTGAAATGGATAGGAAGATGAAATAATGAGCATGGTGGTAGGATATGTAACTGAAATGGATAGGAAGATGAAATAATGAGCATGGTGGTAGGATATGTAACTGAAATGGATAGGAGATGAAATAATGAGCATGGTGGTAGGATATGTAACTGAAATGGATAGGAAGATGAAATAATGAGCATGGTGGTACGATATGTAACTGAAATGGATAGGAAGATGAAATAATGATCATGGGGGTAGGATATGTAACTGAAATGGATAGGAAGATGAAATAATGAGAATGGAGGTTGGATATGTAACTGAAATGGATAGGAAGATGAAATACTGAGCATGGTGGTAGGATATGTAACTGAAATGGATAGGAAGATGAAATAATGAGCATGGTGGTAGGATATGTAACTGAAATGGATAGGAAGATGAAATAATGAGCATGGTGGTAGGATATGTAACTGAAATGGATAGGAAGATGAAATAATGAGCCTGGTGGTAGGATATGTAACTGAAATGGATAGAAGATGAAATAATGAGCATGGTTGTTGGATATGTAGCTGAAATGGATAGGAAGATGAAATAATGAGCATGGTGGTAGGATATGTAACTGAAATGGATAGGAAGATGAAATAATGAGCATGGTGGTAGGATATGTAACTGAAATGGATAGGAAGATGAAATAATGAGCATGGTGGTAGGATATGTAACTGAAATGGATAGGAAGATGAAATAATGAGCATGGTGGTAGGATATGTAACTGAAATGGATAGGAAGATGAAATAATGAGCATGGTGGTAGGATATGTAACTGAAATGGATAGGAGATGAAATAATGAGCATGGTGGTAGGATATGTAACTGAAATGGATAGGAAGATGAAATAATGAGCATGGTGGTAGGATATGTAACTGAAATGGATAGGAAGATGAAATAATGAGCATGGTGGTAGGATATGTAACTGAAATGGATAGAAGATGAAATAATGAGCATGGTGGTAGGATATGTAACTGAAATGGATAGGATATAATGGAAGATTTTA